>NC_050443.1:10630547-10658561 GCF_903995425.1 Onychomys torridus
AACACTGTGATGTGTGTCTCAGATGACAGTGTTTGTGTGTGTGTGTGACACTGTGTGTGTGTCTCAGGGGACAGTGTTTGTGGATGTGTGTGTGACACTGTGTGTGTATCTCAGGGGACAGTGTCCTACACACTCATTACTTAAGGTCCTACTCTGGGTAAGGCCTCCAGTGTCTAGGTCCTTGTCCTCTTGGGGGACACAGACTAGTGGCCGCTAGTCTGACACGGTACACCGAATTGACTGTGGGAACGTGTGCTATTTATTGACAGTGTTCCTGGGAGCCAGATGTGGCTGCACAAGCCTGTGCAACTGAAATCTGAATCTCGGCACTTGAAGAGCTGAGGCAGGGGATCCAAAGTTGGGCACCTGATTTATATAGTAAGACTCTATTTTATTAAGAAACACCAAACAAGGAAAACAGGGCTGGAGAGCACTGGTTGCTATTCTACAGGACCCAGAAGGACCCAGGGTTCAGTTCTCAGCACCCACAGGAAAGCTCAAAACCATCTTAACTCCAGTTCCAGATCTAGTGCCCTCTTCTGGCCTCCTTGGGTACTGCATAGATGTGGAACATGCATCCGAGCGAGCAAAAATCAGGTAAAATTAAAGCAGAACAAGTTAAGGACCGAGCAATGGATGGCTCAGGTGGTGATAAAAAAATGGGCTTGCTCCACGCAGGGGGTAAGAGGCCTGAGTTTCTGGAATCCTCAGCAGCAGAAAGCCTGGGTAAGTGTGTGTTTGGCTGATCACCAGTGCTTGGAGGAGGCAGGCGGCCGGCAGATCTCTGTGAGTTCAAGGCCAGCCTGGTGCACATAGTGAGTGCCAGGCAGCCAGGGCTACACAATGACCCCACCAACATACACACACACACCACACACACACACACACACACACACACACACACATACGAGAAAGAAAGGTGAGCAGCTCCCGAGGGGCAAGCAGAGGTTGGTCTCTGGCATCTATCCACATTTGTGAGGACATTTGGGCACACACACACACACACACACACACACACACACACACACACAACACAGCATGCATGAAATTACAACAGGAGGCCAGCCACCATGGCCAAGCACACGGGAAGGCAGAGGCAGGCAGATGTCTGAGATCAAGGCCAGCCTGGGCTACAGAGGGAGTTCCAGGACAGCCAGGGCCACACAGAGAAACCCTGTCTCGAAAAACCAAAACAAACAAAAGTAGACAGCACCCAAGAATGACATCAGAGGTTGTCCTCTGGCCCTCATACCCAGTCCACATGGACACGCACTCATACACATGCACCAAAGAATGACAACAGAAAAGCCATGGTCTTACGACTGTGGGATGCCAGCTTGTGTTTGTGTGTACGTGAAGTGTCCGCGGCCCTAGGCACACAGCCGCGTGTCCCTGTGGGTGAAAGACTGGCTGTGAACGAACCTGTTACTCACAGAGTCACAACTGCTCGGGATCCTTCCCCAAGGGCTGGGACTGCAGGGTAGGGGTGCATCTCCATCCCTGGCACTCATGGATATCGATCAGACAGATGTAAGCCACCGTCATCTGTTTACCTGTGAATGGTCTTCACAGAGCTCAGCTTAGGAATGGAGAGTTGGGGGGTGGGCACATTGGGTAGCCCTGGCCATCCTGGAACTCACTCTGTAGCCCAGGCTGACTTTGAACTCACAGAGATCTGCCTGCTTCTGCCTTCCCAGTGCTGGGATTAAAGGTGAGCGCCACTGCCACCTCCGCCACCACCACCACCACCACCCAGTTAGAAAAAGTATTTCTATTAGAAGCTTCCAAGGGTGTGTGGGTGACTCACATCCGGGAGTCACAGTTTCTCAAAAAGACATTTGAGCTGAGAATGCAATACCCAGGAACCAGCCAGAGAAGAATTAAAGGAAAAAACAACCCAGACTAAAGGTGCCATGCATGGGTGTAGTGACTCTGTGGCCCCAGTGGGGGTGAATTGGAGCCTTGAGTTTTGAACCAGTCCTGCTTCTGGCTGATTGTGACCATGAAGAAGTCACCTTCCTCCCTCTGACTCAGTTCAGTTGTTTCCTCTGAAAAAACGTATTTCCTGACCTCAGGGTCCCAGGACTATGGAATGATGGGTAAAGGGGCGGGGTTGGGGGCTACGTTTAAGATGATTTGTTGGATAAAGCGCGCTTGCCGCTCAAGCTTGGAGACTGGAGTTGAGATCCTCAGCAGGCACATAAATGCTGGTGGGCATGGTGATAGCCTGTGATGAGGAGGCAGAGACAGGATTCCAGGGGCAAGCTGGCTACCTAGACGAGCTGGGATTGAACTCTGAGTTCAGTGAGAGACCCTGCCCGAACAGAGCAGAGAGTGACTGAGGAGACACCCAAAGTCAACTGAGGTAATCACATCTGTATACACATATTTGTGCACACCTGCACACACTCATGCAAGTATGTGTGCATATGTGCACACAACACACATATACAGGCAAGAACTTCAATGTTTAGAGGCACTAACTCTATAGTTCAAGTCCTACACATAGAGATGGATAGAACTCGGGGCCTTGTAAGTGCTAGATAAGTGTTATACAAAGCCACTGAGCCACATTCCCAGACACTGGGGGATTCTAGGCAGGGGCTCTACCACTAAGCCACACCCCAGCCCCTCACTGGGGGATTCTAGGCAGGGGCTCTACCACTGAGCCACACCCCAGCCCCTCACTGGGGGATTCTAGGCAGGGGCTCTACCACTGAGCCACACCCTAGCCCCTCACTGGGGGATTCTAGGCAGGGGCTCTACCACTGAGCCACACCCCAGCCCCTCACTGGGGGACTCTAGGCAGGGGCTCTACCACTGAACCACACCCCAGCCCCTCACTGATTCTAGGCAGGGGCTCTACCACTGAGCCACACCCCCTAGCCCCTCACTGGAGGATTCTAGGCAGAGCTATGCCTCCTAGTCTTTCGCTCATGGAGTCTAGGTAAGGTAGTCTATCTCTAGGTAGGTTTATCTCTTGTTCGGCCTTCCAAGTGCTAGAATTGCAGATGTGCACCCCCCCCCACACACACACACAACCAGCTCTCTTGACTCTAAGACACTTGTCACTAGGTTTAAGACCTATGCATATCATGTCGGGTGACTTCATCCTGAGATCCTCATAACATTTGTAAAAATCTGTATTCCATCCAAGATCATTGTCACAGTTTGTGGGGAGGATCCAGGTGGGGACCTAGCAAAGCACGGTGACTTTGGACTGTCATTGCAGCACTGAGGAGGTGGAGGCAGCAGGATTGCTACCAGTTGAAAGTCCAGCCTGGGCTACTTTGTAATACAGTGTTTGCCAACAAGCAGGGCTGTGGAGACAGCTCAGTTAGCAATGTGCTTGGTGTTCAAGCTGAAGACCTGGGTTCCGTCCTCAGCACCCACAGGAAAAGGAGCCCAGCTTGTGGCTACAGTCCCAGCACCGGGTGGGGCAGAAACAGGAAGATTCCCTGGGGCTTGCTGAGCCGCCAGTCTAGCTGATCTGTGAGCTCCGGGTCCAAGAAGAAACACTGTGTCACAACGGAGGTGGAAACAAAAATAAAGACAATTAGGGCATACACCCAACGTTTACCTCTGGCCGCTACAGTTTGATACATATGTGAGTACATGCACACACAGAAACACACAAGCCTGAACCTATATTTTGGGGACACCATGGTTCAACACCCCCACCCCCACCCCCATCCCCACCCCCGGAGGCAGGTCGGAGACAGGTAACCATTCCAGTGGCCTCATGACTCCCCTTCAGCCAGGAGGTACTGAACGAGCTCCTTAACCCAGCCCTGGGCTTCTCCAGCTATGGCTACCGTGGCCGCGACTGCAGGGCCAACCTTTACCTCCTGCCCACCGGGGAGGTGGTGTACTTTGTGGCCTCGGTGGTGGTACTGTACAGTGTGGAAGAGCAGAGGCAGCGACACTACCTGGGCCACAACGATGACATCAAATGGTGAGTCGGGGCAGTCTGGCGGGTGGGAGAATCCAGGCTGGGGCACTGATCCAATCTGTACCTCCTGGGCCTCTTTCCACATGACTGCCAACATGGAAGGTGGCGTGGTGCCAACCCTCTGTGTAATGAGCCCACTGGCTCCCCTGGGTGGAAACAGTGGGGAAATAAGCATATATAATGCCTTTTTTTTAATGTGCATGGATGTTTTGCCTGCATGTATGTTTGTGTGAAGGTGTCAGCTCCCATGGAACTGGAGTTACAGACAGGTGTGAGCTGCCATGTGGTTGCTGGGAATTGAACCCAGGTCCTCTGGAAGAATAGTCAGTGCTCTTAACCACTGAGCCATCTCTCCAGCCCCTATTGTATTTGTCTTTTTTTGTTTTTTAAATGTGTGTCTTTGTGCCTATTTGTATGTGCACCACATGTGTGCAATGTCCCCAGAGTTTATCTGTGTTACAGCAGGTTTTGAGCTACCCAGTGTGGGTGCTGGGAACCAAATCCAGGTCCTCTGGAAGAGCAGCCAGTGCTCTTCCACTGATTCATCTCTCTACCACCCTAGCTTTTATTTTTCCTATTGTGGTAGGGTCTCTTTACAGAGCCCAGGCTAGCCTGGAACTTTATATGTAGCCAAAGTTGGCCTTGAACTCATGATTCTCCTGCCTCAGCCTCCTGAGTGCTGGGCTTAGAGATATGTATTCCTACATCTGACAATTACCAATATCATATATGGTGATGCCCTTACCCAATGTCCCAAGTTTTTGCTTCTTTTGAAGAAAGTGACCCAGCATTCCAGGTATTTCCATGTTGGTATTTAATGCTTCCATAGCTACTGTTTTTAGGACATGTCTGAGCTGGGTGGAGTCAGGAAGGTCAGAAGTTCAACATCATTTCTAGCTAAGCTGCCAGTTGGAAGCCTGGGCTTCATCAGACATTGTTTCAATAAGCAGATTAAAGAAAAACATGTTTTTTCTTTTTTCTTTTGGGTTTCCAGACAGAGTTTCTCTGTGTAGCCCTGGCTGTCCTGGATCTCACTCTGTAGCCCAGGCTGGCCTCCAATTCACAGAGATCCACCTGCCTCTGCCTCCGGAGTGCTGGGATTAAAGGCCTGTGCCACCATGCCTGGCTTCACGGATAAATATTTTTACAATTCATGTTTATTGAGTGAACAGCCGTGCGTTTAGCTCTAACCTGCTGAAGAAGGGTCCTGTCCCTGGGAGTTCTTCGCTCCCCACCACTGAATTCTGTTCCTCTGTCCCTCTCCCCTCAGTCTGGCTGTCCACCCAGATATGGTCACCATCGCCACGGGACAGGTGGCAGGCACCACAAAGGACGGCAAGGTATACACAGGGCGTGGGCACTGTGCAGAGGGTCTAGTGGGAACTGGGACCCCTCTCCCCGAATAACTGCACTTCTCTTTATTGCAGCCTCTGCCACCCCATGTGCGTGTCTGGGACTCGGTTTCCCTGTCCACCTTACATGTCCTGGGCCTGGGAGTGCTTGACAGAGCTGTGTGCTGTGTGGCCTTCTCCAAATCCGTGAGTATTTGGCCCGGTCCCTTCAGAATGTGCCTTCCTATGAGTGGAGGCCATACCTCATTATGACACCACAGTGAAGCCATGCTTCACATCCCAGGCCCCAGGGCCTCACTGGCCTGTGACCCAGAGCCCAGCACATGACACAGTACATCTGGAACTGTAACACACCGGACCACCATACCCTTCTTTCTCCATCGGCCGACTCCTGTTGGGTTATTTTGCCTGAGCATTCTGGAAGCTTCCTTATCTCTCAAGGTGTTTCAACCCCAGCACTGAGAGCCTTGTGCGGTCCAATCCCCCATCAAAACAGAAGTTAAAAAAAAATAATCTTCCTGGAATTTGTGGAGCAACTTGGTGTTGATCCAACAGCCCTCCCCTTCCATTCCCGTGACGGGTTTTTGTTTGTTTGTTTGTTTTTATAATGATGATTTTGTTTGGAAGTGCTGGTCTGCAGTGGATTGGGAAAAACAAAAATTATACTCCCCGGAGCTGGAGAGATGGCTCAGCAGTTAAGAGCACTGGCTGTACTTCCAGAGGTCCTGAGTTCAATTCCCAGCAACCACAGGGTGGCTCACAACCATCAGTAATGAGATCTGGCGCCCTCTTCTGGCATGCAGATATACATGCAGGCAGAACACTGTATACACAATAAATAAATAAATTTAAAAAAAAAATTATACTCCCCGAAGATAGTTTAAGAAGCACTAGGTTGTGTGGGGGCACATGATTGTGATTCCCCACAGTATAGAGGCCAAGGCAGGAGAGGTCTTGGCTATATGAGACTTTGTCTCCAAACCACAACTCAGTTGGGTGTAGCGGCATATGCCTTTAATATTGGCATTCTTAGGAGGCAGAGACAGAAGGATCACTGTGAGTTCAGGGCCAACCTTGATCTATGTATCCAGGTCCAGGTTAGCCAAGTTACACAGTGAAACCCTGTCTCAAAACACAACAACAAAAACTATCAGCCAACTTTATTTCTTTTTATTATTATCATTATTATTATTATTATTATTATTATTATTATTATTATTTTGGTTTTTTTTAAGACAGGGTTTCTCTCTGTAACAGCTCTGTCTGTCCTGGAACTCTCTATAGACCAAACTGGGCTTGAACTCACAGGGATCTGCCTGCCTCTGCCTCCCGAGTGCTAGGGTTAAAGGCGTGCGACACCACCACCTGGCTTATCTTTATTTTTTATTGATTTATTGATTGATTGATTGATTTTGCCAGAGCTGGGAACCGAACCCAGGGCCTTGTGCTTGCTAGGCAAGCGCTCTACCACTGAGCTAAATCCCCAACCCCTTCTTTTTATTTTTTAAAGAATTTATTTTTAGGTGTTATCACCTATCTATGGGTACCTGCATCAGTACCCAGGAAACAGCACCAGATGCCCTGGAGCAGAAGTTAAAGGCTGTTGTGAGCCACCTCACGTGGGTCCTGGGGACTGAACCCAGTAGTATTCTGGAAGAGCAACAAGCACTCTTAACCACTGAGCATCTCTCCAGCCCCCTATTTTTTTTAAATTAATTTTTGAAGTTAGCGTATACAATAATGAGCTTGGTTCTGATGTTATTTATTTATTTATTTATTTAAATTTTCCGGAGCTGAGGACTGAACCCAGGGCCTTGTGCTTGCCAGGCAAGTGCTCTATCATTGAACTAAATCCCCAACCCCCTGATATTTTTATTACATATGTTACTGTTCTTTTTCATGTTCATTACCCAAGACTTCTGGCTGTGCTTTCCCCCAATCAACTTTATATTATCTTTTTTAAACATTTGTTTATTTATTGTGGGTATGTTTGCACACACACACACACACACACACACACACACACACACACGCCCCAGTATTCCCGTGGAGGTCAAGAAAAACTGCTGGGAGTTGCTTCTCTCCTGCAACTGTGGGTCTTTCCAGGGGTGGATCTCAGGTCAGGCTTGGCGGGGCAGCAACCATTACCCACTGAGGCATCTTGCCAGCCCCGCCCCTCCAAGTCCTACGGCCAACTTTGATAATGGCTGGATTTCATGTACATAAAAAGCCATTCCAGGGATGGGGGTGTGGTCCAGTGGCGGAGCACTTGCCAAGCCTACACACTGCCCTGAATTCCATCTCCAGCACCAAATGGGGAGGAGAAAAAAACAATGAAAAAGAAGAAAAAACAAAAAAGATCACTCAGGAGGAGGCAGAGGCACTGCCTAGGCTACATAGCAAGTTGGAGGAAAGATGGTGTCAGCAAGAATGCCCAAGTGTGGGAGCTGGAGAGATGGCTCAGTGGTTAAGAGCACTGGCTGCTCTTCCAGAGGACCCAGGTTTAATTCCCAGCACCCACATGGTGGCTCAGAACTGTCTGTAACTCTAATACCAGAGGTTCCGATGCTCTCTTCTAGCTTCCATGGACATGTAGTGTACAGACATTCATGCAGGGAAATGCCCATACACGTGAAAAGATAAAATAAAATTGCAGGGAAAAAGAATTCCCCAACTGTGCAGGCTTCAAAGTTTCTAAGGGATGAGGAGTTATTGTAAAACCCTTTAAGGGGCAGCTCATGGTAGTGTACATCAGCTTTCCTGGGTACTAAACACTGAAGCCAAGATAAGTTCAAGGCCAGCCTGGGCAGTTTAACTAATGAAGAAACATTTAGATTTATCTATTCATTTTGTGTTTGTTACACATACGTGTTTACCACATGTGTAAAGCTCAGAAGACAACTCACAGAGGTCAATTCTCTCCTTCCACCATATGAGTCCTAGGGATTGAACTCAGATCATCAGGGTTGGCAGCAAACACTCACTGAGCCACCTTGTTGGCTCATATCTTGGGCGATCAAGTGAGGTCCTTTCTCAAGCAGAGACAAGAATGGGGACTGGGAGCATGGGTCAGTGATAGAGCCCCTGCCTAGAATCCCCCAGTGAGGGGCTGGGGTGTGGCTCAGTGGTAGAGCCCCTGCCTAGAATCCCCCAGTGAGGGGCTGGGGTGTGGCTCAGTGGTAGAGCCCCTGACTAGAATCCTCCAGTGAGGGGCTGGGGTGTGGCTCAGTGGTGGAACCCCTGCCTAGAATCCCCCAGTGAGGGGCTGGGGTGTGGCTCAGTGGTGGAGCCCCTGCCTAGAATCCCCCAGTGAGGGGCTGGGGTGTGATCAGTGGTAGAGCCCCTGCCTAGAATCCCCCAGTGAGGGGCTGGGGTGTGATCAGTGGTAGAGCCCCTGCCTAGAATCCCCCAGTGAGGGGCTGGGGTGTGATCAGTGGTAGAGCCCCTGCCTAGAATCCCCTAGTGAGGAGCTGGGGTGTGGCTCAGAGGTAGAGCCCTTGCCTAGTATATGACAGGTTCCATTCCCATTATCAGACAAAAAAAATATATTGTTTTAGATTTTTTTAGTTTCTTTGTGTAACTAGCCTTAGCTATCCTGGATCTTGCTCTGTAGACCAGGCTGGCCTTGAACTCAGAGATCCACCTGCCTCTGCCTCCTGAGTACTATGCCACGACCATCCTGCTAAAAACTGATCTCTTATATAGGGTAGAACTTTTTTTTTAAACCAGTTTTGTCTTACTTGCATTTCTGGGTATTGTGATAAAATAGTCTAAGAAAAGCAACTTAAAAGACAGATGGCTCAGAAATTACTGGCTGCTCTTCCAGAGGTCCTGAGTTCAATTCCCAGCAACCACATGGTGGCTCACAACCATCTGTAATGAGATCTGGCGCCCTCTTCTGGCCTGAAGGCACACATGCTGTATACATAATAAATAAATAAGTAAATAAATAAAAATATTTTTAAAAAAAGACAAAGGGAAGTCAAGGCACTAGAAACTGGAAGTAGCTAGTACGCCCCACCCATGGTCAGGAGTGGAGAGCAGTGCGTCAGAGCAGGTACTCCTGCTGGTGCTCAGCTCACTTTCCCCACTTTTCCTCAGTTCAGATTCCCCTGCCTAGGGAATGAGTGGTGCTGCCCGCAGTGGGCGGTTCTTCCCACCTCAAGATAACCAAGGCAGTCCCCCAAAAACATGCCACAGGCCAACCTGATCTAGACTGCCCCTCACTGAGACTCCCTTCCCAGGTGATTCTAGCTGGTGTCAAGTTGTCAATCAACACTGATCAATGCAAACGTGTTTTATGGAGGTCTTTGAACAGGCCGGGGAGGTGAATGGGCCGGCGTGGGATGTGGGGAGACATATCCTAACCCACCTCTCTGTCTTCCGCAGAATGGGGGCAATCTACTATGTGCAGTGGATGAATCCAACGACCATGTGCTCTCCGTGTGGGACTGGGCCAAGGAGAGCAAGGTGGTGGATAGCAAGGTGAGTGGGCCTGCTGCTCATATCCCCTCCCGTGGGTGTCCTCTCAGGACATGGTGGGCCATGTGGTTAGGAATCTGCAACCAGACTCATTTTCAATGGGGGCTTTGGTGTCATGTGTTGGGTGACTGTGGGCGTCGGTTGCCTCCTGTGGAACTGAGGTCAACAGTGGTGCCCTCATCGGATGTGGAAAGGCTGGGTATCATGTTGATGGACCAGGCTCAGCACAAAGGTGTATGACACACCCTGAATCCCAGAATACAGGAGGAAGCTAAGCGAAGAGGTCATGAGTTTGAGTCTAGTCTGAGTTATATAACAAGACCCTGTTCCAAGAAAAAGAGATAGCCAGGCACAGGAGCCCACGCTTTTAATCCCAGCACTTGGGAGGCAGGTGGATCACTGTGAGTGCAAGGCCAGCCTGGTCTACAGAGTGAGTTCCCCGACCGCCAGGGCTGCTTGATGAGACTCTGTCTCAAGGGGACGGGTGGTGGGGTGGGGAGGCATGGTCAGGAGATAAGATATCTACCAGTGATCACATGCCTGGGCTGTCAGGAAACCTAGATCAGAGGCCCCTCCTTAGGAAGGATAAGGGGTAAGAGGATAAGAGGTGGTGTCCCAGAATTAGACTTTTGTGAACTGGAATCTTGACGTTGCTGTAATATAGCAGTGTGGCCTTAGGCAATCTCTGAACCTCATCTATGATGGAAAACACTAACGGGCTTCATCTCCCAGAGGACGATAAGGATTGAGTGATTTGATAAGTCCTCAGCACAGTGTGTAACACAGAATAGGGGCTCCCAACGGGCTCACTACTATACTCCCTCCTCCTGCAAGCAGGCTGTGTAGGGCAGTCACATGGGAGGCATATGGCCTGATTGTCCTGGTGGCTTTGAGGTCCTCATTCAGAATCTGTCCTGACCCCGAAGTGCTCCAATGAGGCCGTGCTGGTGGCCACCTTCCACCCCACTGATCCCAGCCTGCTGATCACCTGTGGGAAATCCCACATCTACTTCTGGAACCTGGAGGGAGGCAGCCTGAGCAAGAGGCAGGGCCTGTTTGAGGTGAGTGCCCGGGATTTGTGGATGGGCTGATCTTGAGAGGGCCAGGCGGGGACACCCGGTGGGGTAGACAGTCTGGAGGGCTCCGGGGAGGGAGTATGAGACACTGAGCTTCTCTGCCTGCCAAGCCTGACTTTCCTCATCCTATGAGGGAAGATAAGATCCTGCTGAACTCTGATGTGTGAGGGTCCGGTAGGCGAGAGAACACGGAAGCTGCATGAATGGTGCCGGCACCATCCGGGAGTCACAGAGAGGCTGGGGGGGGGGGGAATGGGCTGGGGCCTCAGTGGATAAAGTGCTTACCATTTGTGCGTGAGGAGTTCCAGTTCCCAGCCAAGTGAGCATGCTGGCACACCTACAATCCTTGGGAGGGGAGAGAATTCCTAGAGCAAGTTAGTTAGCTAGAGTAGCTTTAGACTGCAGGTTCAAGAGAGCTCCCGCTTCAGAGAAAACATGTGGAGAGCAATCCAGGAAGACACCTGACACCAACTGTATCTGTGCACATGCACACACGCATGTGAACACACATAGCACACTTACATAGCACAGGCACACACACGTGAACACACAGCACACACGCAGACACATGCACACTTGTGAACACAATAGCACATATGCCCACACATGTGAATGCACATAGCACATACACACGCACACACAAGCCAGGGAGAGTGGCATGTGTTTATAACCCCAGCACCGGGGAGATGGAGACTGGCAGATCCTCGGCCCACTGGTCTGCCAACCTAGCCGCCTCGGCAAGTCCCAGATCATCCAAAAACAGGGTGAGGGGACCAGATGTAATTCGTGGGTAGTCAGGTGTGCAGCCTGCTCTTGTGGAGGACCCAGGTGTAGTTCCCAGCACCCATGTCAGGCAGCTCCCAGGAACCCAGCACCCACTTCTGGCCTCTGCAGACACCTGTACTCACAGGCACATGGCCACACACAGACACATATATTACACACATATTTTTAAATAATAAAATTTTTTAAAAAAGTCACGTAGGCAAGATGGCTCGGCAGTTTAAAACCCTGGCCACCGAGCCTGACAACCCGAGTTCAATCCCTGGAACATACATAACTGAAGGAGAGAACTGATTCCCACAGTTGTCCTCTGACACATACATGTCCTCACATACACATACACCACATAACCATACAGAATACATAAAAAGTGTAATGAAATATTTTTTTAAGAAAACCAAATCAGCCAGGCAGTGGTGGCACACGCCTTTAATCCCAGCACTCGGGAGGCACAGTGGATCTCTGTGACTTCAAGTCCAGCCTGGTCTACAGAGCAAGATCCAGGACAGGCACCAAAACTACAAAACTACACAGAGAAACCCTCTCAAAAAAAAAAAAAAAAAAAAAAACCACCAAATCAACATGCCAGGTAAGGTGCCAGGCACCTTTAACACCTTTAATCCCACCACTTGAGAGGCAGGAACAGGTAAACCTTTAGGTCATCCAGAACTACATAGTAAGTAAGACTCTTGTGTCTAAAAAAAGAAAAGGAACAAAAGCCAAGGTGGATGGCTTCTGAGGAAGGACACCAAGGTTGTCCTCTGGCCTCCATGAACGCACATGCCTACGCACAGGACTTACGCATACGGGAAGAATCAAAGAGTTTATAAAGGGTCCAGGAGGGCGGACGCAGGGCGCTTTGGAGAGGGCTCCCCACTCTTCCCTGCGCAGAGGGAGGCACACGGAGAGAAGCAGCTGAGACGGTGGCAGGGCACCGGGGGCAGGGAGGAGGGGGAAACAACACTGGCAGGGGAGTGGGGGCAGAGCAGAGGCAAGAGGCTTGTCCCAAGCTGGGCAAGGGTCCCCACATGGTCAGAACTCCCTGTGGCCTGAGCACATCAGGTGCGAGGAGAGGGCAAAGTCGGATGTTCTCTGTGGGGTCTCCCACCCTGAACCACAGGGGCTTCCCGGGACCAAAGCCCCAGATATCTGCCAATGACCCGCACAAGGCCACCCTGCTTCGACGACACCTTCCTCCTCTCTCTTACTGTAGAAACACGAGAAGCCGAAATACGTGCTGTGTGTGACCTTCCTGGAAGGTGGCGACGTGGTCACTGGAGACTCTGGGGGGAACATCTACATCTGGGGCAAAGGTCAGCGTCAGCACACTGTCTGCACTTTGACCTCCTCCACCTTTCTCAAACACCCTCGGCTGGGCCTGTCTCCTTTAACCACGCTCGTGTGGGATGAATGTCACTATAGGATAAATGCCGCCTCCTTTTCCGTGTGTGTGCGCGCGTGTGTGTGCAAGTGTGTGTACATGTGTGTGCAAGTGTGTACATGTGTGTGCAAGTATGTGTGCGCACGTGCACGTGTACATGTGTGCAAGTGTGTGTGGTGTGTGTGCAAGTGTGTGGTGTGTGTGTGTGTTTGTGTGTGTGTGGTGTGTGTGCGAGTGTGTGTCTGTGTACATGTGTGTGCAAGTGTGTGGTGTGTGTGGGTGTTTGTGTGGGGGTGTACATGTGTGTGTAAATGTGTGTGCAAGTGTGTGTGTGGAGGCCGGAAGTGGTTGTCAAGAATCATCCAGCCAGGTGGCGGTGGCGCACGCCTTCAATCCCAGCACTGGGGAGACAGGGGCAGGTGGATCTCTGTGAGTTCGAGGCCAGCCTGGTCTATAGAGTGAGTTCCAGGACAGGCTCCAAAACTACACAGAAGAAACCTGTCTCGAAAAACCAAAAAAGAAAAAAAAGAAGAAAAAATTAAATTAATTTTGGGTCTGGAGAGATAGCTCAGCAGTTAAGAGCACTGGCTGCTCTTCTGGAGGACCTGGGTTCAATTTCCAGCACCCACATGGCAGCTCACAACTGTCTGTAACTCCAGTTCCAGGGAGTCTGACACCCTCACACCAGTGCACATAAAATTAAATAAATTATTTTAAAAAGGAATCATCCTTAGTCATTCTTCTACCTGATTTGTCGAGGCAGGTCTCTTAATCAAACCCAGAGCTCATCAACATAACTAGTCTCACTAGGAAGCTTGCCCTGGGATCCTGTCTCAAGCCTCCAAGACTGGACATTTATTTGAGTTCTAGGGATCTGAATTCTGGTTGTAATTGTCTCATGACAAGCACTGTCACCACGGAGCTATCATTTCAACCCCACTCTAGGGTAAATTCTTTCTTTATTTCTTCTTCTTTTTAAAAATTATTTATTTGGGGGCTAGAGAGATGGCTCAGTGGTGAGGAGCACATACTGGAGCCAGGAGGTGGACTCACATGACTTTAATCCCAGCACTCAGGAGGCAGAGGCAAGCAGATTTCTGTGAGTCCAGGGCCAGCCTGGGCTACAAATTGAGATCTAGAACAGCCAGAGCTGTTACACAGAGAGACCCTGTCTCAGAAAACCAAGACAAAAAAAAAGTGCATACTGCTCTTCTTCAGGACCTGAGTTTGGTACCCAACAACCATGTCAGGTGACTGGCTCTCATCTGTAATCCTGCTCTGGGGGATCCAACTCCTCTGGCTTCTACGACCACCTGCACTCCTGCGCACCCACCTAAACACACACACATACGCACACACACACACACAGAGTTAAAAAAGTAAATCTAAAAATATTAATTTAATTTTATGTATATGAGTGTTGTGCCTGCATGTATGTGTGCACCATGTGCATGCAGTGCTCACTGTGACCAGAAGAGGGCATCAGATCCTCTGGAACTGGAGTTATGGATGGTTGTGAACCACCACATTGGTGCTAGGAACCAAACCCAGGTCCCCGCAACAGCTACAAATGTATTTTTTTTTAAGATTTATTTATTTATTATGTATACAGAAGAGGGCACCAGATCTCATTACAGATGGTTGTGAGCCGCCATGTGGTTGCTGGGAATTGAACTCAGGACCTCTGGAAGAGCAGTCAATGCTCTTAACTGCTGAGCCATCTCTCCAGCCCCAACTACAAGTATTCTTAATCACTGAGCCATCCCTCTAGCTCTTAGGGTAAATTCCTATTTTCCAGTTCCAGCATCCTTGACAAGGCTCAGCTCAGGTGTCCCCAACTCTATAAAGTCATTATTGGTTCCCAAAGCCTTATCCTCTGATAGTTTCATATTAGCAACAAAGGCCCAGGTATAAATGTGTGAAATGACTCGACTGTAGCCAGTGTGTTGTGTGAATAATTGGAGAGAAGGAATACATCCATATTTGTGTATGTATGAATGGAAGAGTGGATAAGAGGATGGATGAATAGATGGGTGGATTTGTGAATGAGTGGATGGATGGATGGGTGGGTGGATGGATGGATGGATGGGTGGGTGGATGGGTGGATGGATGGATGGATGGATGGGTGGGTGGATGGATGGATGGATGGATGGATGGGTGGGTGGATGGATGGATGGTGGGTGGGTGGATGGATGGATGGATGGATGGTGGGTGGGTGGGTGGGTGGATGGATGGATGGGTGGGTGGGTGGGTGGGTAAATGAGTGAATGGTACATGAGTGGATTAGGGAAGGGGGTGGATGTATGGACACATTGATGGATGAGTGTGAGGTCGGGTGCGTGAGTACTACAGATGTCCCTGCCTGGGCACTTAGTCATACCAGATTCCTTTCAGTCCCTAAGCAGTCCTTAATCTCTCCTACTGTCCCCGTTTTGCAAGAGAAGTTTCTTTCTTCTGCTTGGACAACTTCTCCACCATCTGTCCACAGCAATGTCAGCTCTACCCTTAGATCTGTAATCAGCCATAACCCCCCATCAAACCGCCTCTCACTCATCAGGCTGGAAACCCCATGCAGGATTTCACAGGATCCTGGGTATGTCGTCATGGTGCCAGCCACCTCGTGTGTTCAGTGACTAGTGATGGCATGCCTCTCTCTGCCATGGACACGTGATCCCTCTAAAAGTGTGACCTGAGGTTGTCTTGGTCACTGCTGTGTTCCCACATGAAACTCAGCCCGGTGTAGCTACATTTTTGTTGGTGGAATGGGTGGATGATGGCTGAAGAGATAGTGGACAGATGGGTGAATGGGTCGGTGGATGGAAAAATGAGTGGATATTTAAATGGAAGGAAGGACTGACTGGCAAATGGGTAGTTTGATGAAAGAAGTGAGTGAATGGATGAGAGATAGAAGGATGATGGATGAAATGTTAGATCAGTAGATGGATGAATGGCGGGAAGTGGATTAATGGAGAGATGGAGGAGTGGATTGAATGAGTGAGTGGGTAGCTGGATGGGTTGATGGGTCAGTAGGTAAAGGAGCAGATGGATGGGTGGATGGATATGGAGGGATGAATGGATGGGTGGGTGGATGGGTATGGAGGGATGAATGGATAGATGGGTGGATGGGTATGGAGGGATGAATGGATGGATGGATGAGGTGGTAAATTGATTGATAGATCAGTAGATAGATGAGTAGATGAATAAATGGGCGGTGGGTAGAAGGAGGGAAGGATCGGTTGCTGGGTCATTGAATAGATAAATGTAGATGAATGTATGGGAGGCAGATAGATAGGAGGAAGTGTGAGGATTGATTGATGGATTAGTAGATGAGTGAATGAGTAGATAGATGAGCAGATGAATCTGTGGCAGAGAACAGATGTGTGGTGAATGGGGAGATGGATGGGTGGCGGACCATCAGATGGTGAGTGGAGGAAGCCAGGGAAAGGTGTATGAGCGGATATTTCAAAAGATGGGTGGGTGGATGAGAGTTCAGATGATGCAGATGATAAAAGCCCGTGGATTGTGGCCAGGTGGATGGGTAGTGGAGGGAGGGACCAAAAGAAAGATAGAAAGATGAGTAAGCATGGATATGGGCCTCAAAGCTTTAGGTACTCACAGGGTTCAAGGAAGGAACAGCCTCCCCATGCCGACTCCCATGCCCAATCCCCCACAGGTGGAAACCGCATCACCCAGGAAGTACTGGGAGCCCATGATGGCGGTGTGTTTGGGCTCTGCGCCCTGCGGGATGGTACGCTGGTGTCTGGAGGGGGCCGCGATCGTCGGGTGGTCCTCTGGGGTTCGGACTACAGCAAGGTGCAGGAAGTGGAGGTGAGAAGGTGGGGAATGGGGATGGCTTTGTAGGATCATGGCAAGGCCCCTATCCCACCGGGGTTCCTACCGCTGGACTTTCCCCGATCACACATCCCACCCACCTCACCTGTATCCTACACCCACATCTACCCACTTAGGTTCCAGAGGACTTTGGCCCTGTCCGCACTATAGCAGAGGGCCGGGGAGACACACTGTACGTGGGGACCACCCGTAACTGCATCTTGCTTGGCTCGGTGCATAGCGGCTTCTCGCTGCTTGTCCAGGTGAGGACCTCAAGGTCATTTCACACCTTCTTTCATCCTTCCGGCTGCCGCCGTCCTCACCGTCCTCACTATCGCCCCGTGTCTCCATTCCTTCCCCTTTCTCTTCACATCCCTGCGCCATCCCTTTCTCCTTGGTCTTGGAAACCCCGCGTCCCTTCCCTTCCGTGGTCTCACTTCACCTCGGACCCCCAACGCTCCCCTGACCCAGAACTTCCCAGAAGGGTCACTTGCCTTCTGAAGTGGGTCCCCAGTACCCCTGCTCCCAAGTAGACTGCCTCTTGCCGATCTGACTGGGGATAGCATCCTCCCATCTGGTGGTAAGTGTCCTTGCAGATTGTCATATAATTGTGCTAAACCCCTCAGGGATCCAACTCCAGCAATCTTAGGAGGCTTTCCTGGGGTGGGCCTGACTTTACCAATCCTCTCTCCTCCACCCGTCCTGTCTCTCCCTCCCCTCTCCTCCTCCTCCTCCTCCTCCTCCCTCCTCCCTTCTCCTCCCCTCTTCTCTTCCTCCTCCTTTCTCCCCCCTCCTCCTCCTCTCTCCTCCTCTTCTCTCCCCCTCTTTCTTCTCTCTTCCCCCACCTCCTCTTTTTTCTTCTCCTCCTCTTTTTTCTTTTTCTTTGAGATTTGGATTTCATGTAGCCCAGGCTGCCCTCCAAATGCACAATGTAGCCCAGGCTGCCCTTGAACTCCTGATCCTCCTGCCGCCACCCCCCCACCCCCGAGCACTTGGATTACAGGTGTGCACCACCACAGTGGGCTCTGATTTCTTCTTGTAATGCCTCCTTCACCAGTGAGCCATACTCACACCCACCCAGGGGGCTGGAGAGATGGCTCAGTGGTTAAGAGCACTGGCTGCTCCTCCAGAGGACTCAGGTTCAATTCCCAGCACCCACATGATAGCTCACAACTGTCCGTTAACTCCAGTTCCAAGGGATATAACACCCTCACAGAGATATAGATGTAGGCAGAACATCAATGTACATATAAAAAACAAACAAACAAAAAACAAAAAAAAAAACACCTAGTAGGAGGCAGTATAGTTTGGAACTTGGAGTCTGGGACTTGGCTACTTATATGGAAATCACAACCCTGTGGCTTGTTAGCTGTGTGATACTGGGCAAGTGAGTCACCTCTCTGTGTGTCTCTGAGACAGAGAGGGTGACTACATGAGGTTTTTTGAGGATCCTGAGTCACCATCATAGCATACCCTTGAGACTGGTATCTGAGGCAGAGGCGCTGCTTACAGTGTCTTGGTCCTAATGACTCCTTGCTCAATGGTCCCCTTCCCTTCCCTGACCCGTGCTTCTCCCCCTCTGCAAGTCTAGCTAAAATCTATACTGCTGCATTTAGTGTGATTTCCACGAGAAGTTAGAGGGTGGGTGGGCTGGGGAAGTGGCTCAGCCTGTAAGGCACTTGCCTAGCAAACATAAAGACCCGATCTTCATCAGCAGAACCCATACTGAAAGCTGGGTGTGGTGATGCACGTGTATACTCCCAGCATGGAGGAGGCAGAGGTGGAAGGAGCCATTCTCAAAGGAGGTGGAAAAGTTTCCAAGGATGACCACACCCCAAAAGAGAGAGGAAAGCAGGGCCAGCAGGGCTTCTTTTTATTGTCATTGTTGTTATTAATGTGTGTGGGTGTTTGCCTCCATGTGTGTCTGTGCACCACATATGTGCAGTGCCTTCATTGGCCAGAAGAGAGCATCAGATCTCTCAGAGCTGGAGCTATAGTGGTTGTGAGCCACTGTGTGGGAGCTGGGAATAAAACCAGGGTCCTCTGAAAGAGCAGCCAGTGCTCTTAACCCCTGAGCCCTCCCTTCAGCCCCGGATTTTTCAATCATTGCTTTGTAGTTTTTGTTTCCATGAGACAGGGTCTTACTGTGTATCTGTGGCTAGCCTAGTACTTGCTGAATGGCAAGTGTAGCTTTGAACACATGGCAATCCTCCTGCTGGACTTACAGATGTATGCCACCACATCTGGCTTGAGTAGCAGGACTTTCCCTAAAGCAAGAAAGGACCCTTAACAACCTCTATGAATATTTATTTATATGTTTGTTGTTTTGAGACAGGTTCGTTCTTTCTTTCTTCCTTTTTTTCTTTCTTTCTTTTTTTTTTTTTTTTTTTTTTGAGGGGTTTCAAGACAGGGTTTCACTGTGTAGCTCTGGCTGTCCTGGAACTTGCTCTGTAGACCAGGCTAGCCTCAAATTCACAGAACTCCTCATACTTCTGATGCCTGAGTGCTGGGATTAAAGGCGTGCTCCGCCAACACTGCCTGGCTTGAGACAGGATCTTTCTATATAGCCCAGGCTGCTTCAAACTCACACTCATGCCTCAAGCCTCCTAGCTGCTCAGGTGTACAGGTGTGAGCCTCCATTCCCAACTGTATTTCTTATTATATTAGTAATATCTGTTAGTGTAGCATAAATAGAACTATAAATATCAACCATGGTATCAATTACTCCCTGTAGCTATAGTTACTGATTGACAACATACTGTTGTTTGGGGTTAATAATTACTAATGACGTTTGTTTTTGAGGACCTTCTTTAAGCCAGCCTGTGTTTGTCACTTTCCTTTGTTTCTTTTGTTTAGTGCTGGGTAGAGAACCCAGAGACTTGGACGTGCTAGAGAGGGGCTCTACCACTGAGCCACACCCCCAGCCCCTCACTCGGGGATTCTAGGCAGGGGCTCTACCACTGAGCCACACCCCAGCCCCTCACTGGGGGATTCTAGGCAGGGGCTCTACCACTGAGCCACGCCCCCAGCCCCTCACTGGGGGATTCTAGGCAGGGGCTCTACCACTGAGCCACGCCCCAGCCCCTCACTGGGGGATTCTAGGCAGGGGCTCTACCACTGAGCTATATTCCGAGCCTTTGTTTTGTTTGGTTTGGTTTGGTTTTTGGTTTTTTGTTTTGTTTTTTTTGTCTTTGAGACAAGATCTTGCGTAGCCCAGGTTGGCCCTGAATTGTCTACCTGAGAATAACTTTGAAGTCCTGATCCTCCTGCCTTCACATCCTGAGTGCCAGGTTTGTGCTACTGTGCCTTGCTTGTGTCCAGCACTTTCTATCCATGTTCTGAGGGAGCCAACAATGCTTTGAGGAACATGGGGCAGCTAGCCCCATTTTAGAGACTATGAAACTGAGGTTTCATGCTGGGCATGGTGGCATATACCTGTAATCTCAGCAGTCAGAGGACGACAGCAGGAGGATTTCTGTGAGTTCCAGCCTAGCCTTGACAAGAAAGGGAAGCCCTGTCTCAAAACCAAACAGGGCTAGGTGGATGGCTTGGTTGGTCAAGTTCTTGCTGTATAAACATGAGGACCTGAGTTTGGTTTTCCCCAGAGCCCATATATAAAGGCTGGGCATGGTAACAGGCCTGAAATCCGAGACCTGGAGAGGCCAAGACAGACTGATGGGGCTTGCTATCCTGCCTGTCTATCCAAGCTGGTGTGTTCTAGGTTTAGGGAAAGACCCTGTGTCAAAAATGATAGAGCAGAGGCCAAGACTCAGTGGATAAAGGAGCTTGCCACCAAGCCTAACGACTCGGGTTCGATTCCTTGAAACTACATGGTGGAAGGAGAGACTTAGCTCCTTCAAGTTGTCCTTTGATCTCCACATGCAGGCCTTGACAATGCGCCAACACCCACAAAATAAATAAAACGTAAATAAAGAAGGGAGCGAGAGATAGAAAAAGATACTTAATGCTGAATTCAGGCTTCCGCACCCAGGTGTACACACACACACACACACATACACACTCACACACGCGCGCGCGCGCACGCGCGCACACACACACACACGCGCGCACACACACATACATACATGCAAAAACAATAAAAAAAAACAAAAACAAACCCTGAGGTTCCGAGGTGAGGTCAGCTGACTAGGTGGCTGGTTCCCACCATCAATAAGAGAGCTGAGGGTCCTCCATGTGACCCTAGATGTCTTCGTTCTGTGACTCAAGACCACGTCCACTAGGCTTTTCCCAGATCTTTAAGGCTGAAGTCTGGGAGGTGTCTAGGCAGGGTGGATGGAGCCTGTGTGGCTACTGAGGTCAGATTCTGAGCCACCACCACCACCCCCATTCTAAAAGGGGAAAGCAGAGGTTTTGGGGAAGGGGCAGGCTTTGCTTCACGCCTTGGGGTAGCCAGAGCCAACCCCCATCAAGGGAGAACTGTACAGAAGGGGCTTGCTGGGTCATGGGGGCTGCTCTGGCATTTCTTCCGGTATCAGGGCTGGCTAGGGAGAAGGCTACCTTTGCTGTCTCTTTCCCATCATCTTCTCTTCCTCCTGCAGGGACACGTAGAAGAGCTGTGGGGCCTGGCCACGCATCCTAGCCGGGCACAGTTTGTGACCTGTGGACAGGATAAGCTGGTGCATCTTTGGAGTTCAGAGACCCACCAGCCCCTGTGGAGCCGGACCATTGAGGTAATGGGATAGAAATGCAGACCTAGGGGTGTGCAGAAACTGCTGCTTTTGACACCTCAGGGCTCAGCACATCATGATAAAAATTTAAAAAGGGCATCTTGCTCGGCAGTATTTGGGAGACAAAGGCAGGTGGATCTCTGTGAGTTCAGGGCCAACCTTGTTTACACAGTGAGTTCCTGTCTCAAAAGAAAAAAACAAACAAACAAAAGAGTAGGAAGAGAGGAGACTATGTCTCTTAAATTAGCATGCTCAAGAAAGGGGAATAGCTCCTGGCGGTTTCTGGAAGGTGTGAGAGAGCAAAGAGGACCTCAGGCCATGCTAGGAGCTAGTTCTGAGGCTGGGGAGTACCTAGATGGACTTGGGACCCCAGCTTTTTTCTCATCCTTCCCAGGACCCTGCCCGTTCGGCTGGCTTCCATCCCAGTGGCTCTGTCCTGGCGGTGGGCACAGTGACCGGCAGGTACTGCTGAACAGACCAAGTCCTTACCAGTTCCTTTTCCTTTTGCCCCAAAGCCCTTAGAGCGCCTCACATTCTAAACCTGCTGCTTCAATCCTAAGGGCCTGTCTGTAGCCCGCCCCTTGCCGACAGTGGACCCAGGTGTGGGGCTTTGCCCACCCATTTGAAATGGCATGGGCTTCTAAGCGGGAGGAGGAAGGTGTTGCTCATCTCTGCCCCTCATAGCCTGAGGCCCACTCCTCATTGTCTGGCACAACCTATGGTAGCCTGGCTCCGCCCCCTCATCCCTGCATTTGGGAGGTGCTTATCTCTCTCCTTCAGGCCCCACACACTGCCCTATCTCAACAACGACATCCCATCCTCCACCACCACCCCATCATGCCTTCTCCTTCAAGGTGGCTGCTACTGGACACAGACACCCATGACCTGGTGGCTATCCACACAGATGGCAATGAGCAGATCTCCGTGGTCAGCTTTTCCCCAGGTAGGCACGGGATCCTGGGGAGGCAGGGTCTTTGGAGCCAAGGTTCAGGAGTACAGACTGGGGGGTGAGGGGCTACAGTCCCCCCGCACCAAGGGAAGGACAAGTCATGGAGGGAGGAGGAGCCTGGGACTGTGGAGGAGGGGCTGAGTCTGGGAGAGAAGGGGGCGGAGTCTGGGTGCCTCCTCATAGCCCCTCCCCCTCCCCAGACGGGGCGTACCTGGCTGTGGGCTCCCACGACAACTTGGTGTACGTGTACACGGTGGACCAGGGTGGCCGCAAGGTCAGCCGCCTGGGCAAGTGCTCGGTGAGTGGGCAGTGGTCCCCAGCCCGCGCCACCACCCCGCCCAGTGGGGTGCAAAACTAACCATTTTTCTACCACAAGGGAGCCACAGCTTCAGAACGCAGCTGATTGTTTTTCCTTGCCCTGACTATGTCAAGGCATCTCGATTGGCCCCATCCTCATCCCTTATTGTGTTCTAAGCCGCCCCTTCTTCTTGTAGCCCCCAACCCTCACCTTCCAAGCCCCGCCCTCATTTGTAGCCCCGCCCCTGCACTCTAAACCTATCCCTCCACCCCAAGAGCACCTCTGTGTAGCCCTGCCCCTCCCATTCAAACCCCAACCCCTGTGTGGAGTTTTGCCATTGTCTTCTGAGCTTTTGTCAGCCCTACCCATCACGGTCTGGCCCCGCCCATGGTAGTCTGGCCCCGCCCCTACTCTCAGAAGGCTTTTGTATCCTCCCCTTAGCCCAACGTGTTCTCACTCTGTGTATTTTGCCTCCTAATCCTGATTTAATCCATACCCTCTCCCTGTGTTCTAAGTGACCCTCGCATCCCCTGCAGGGTCATTCGAGTTTTATCACCCACCTGGACTGGGCCCAGGACAGCTCCTGCTTTGTGACCAATTCTGGAGACTATGAGATTCTGTACTGTGAGTTCACTGACATTGGCCAGATTTCTTTGTTTGGTCTAATTTGCATATTGTTTGCATACAGCTCCCTGTTCCTTGAACTAGTCTGGGCTGATCCGATTTGGAGCTCAGCAATCTCTAGCTTGTGATTTATTTCCCGGTGCGACCCATTTCCCTTCCGCTTTGACAATGGACAGCAGGTTTTTATGTAAAAGTATCCAACTTAGGTTTTGGCGTGTCAGCGTCCAAAATCCAGCCTTCAGCTGGTCCAGAGGGACAGAAATAAGCTCAGAGACCTTTGACCCCTCTGTCTTGGACCTCAGTGCTAGATTATCTGGGGAAAAAGATTGGCTCATGGTAGTTCTTTAGGCCCTGAACATCTCTTTTGACTGTCTACCCCAGGGGACGCCGCCACCTGTAAGCAGATCACCAGTGCAGATACCGTGAGAAATGTGGAATGGGCCACCGCTACATGTGTGTTGGGGTTTGGGGTGTTCGGTAAGTTCTGAAATAGGGAGGTTCCCCACTGGAGCTCCGAGAAACCACCTTTCTTTGTGGTTTTAGTCTTATATCGGCTGCCACCATGCTGGGGAACTCGAGCCTTTACTGTATCCATGGTCTGGTCAGAGGAAGGGCAGAATGAGGTGACCACTGGGATCCCTCAGAGCTTTAATGAAATGGGACCAAATACATCGGGGCCCCGACTCAGATGGTAGTCCCAGACCTGCTCTTCTGGAGCTCACAGTGAGGTGAGGAAGGCAGCCTCACCCGAGCCAGTGTGACCTGTACAGGGTCTAGCTGGAACCCGTTAGATGCCATTGGGGAAGGAGTATTGGGCCAAGTCATTGAAGAAATTAGCGAGTGCCTCCTGGAGGGAGAGCCATTTGAACTGAGACCTGGAGAGTCAAGCTACATCCCCAGCCCCTCACTGGGGGATTCTAGGCAGGGGCTCCACCACTGAGCCACACTCCAGCCCCTCACTGGGGGATTCTAGGCAGGGGCTCCACCACTGAGCCACACTCCAGCCCCTCACTGGGGGATTCTAGGCAGGGGCTCTACCACTGAGCCACACCCCAGCCCCTCACTGGGGGATTCTAGGCAGGGGCTCCACCACTGAGCCACACTCCAGCCCCTCACTGGGGGATTCTAGGCAGAGGGGCTCTACCACTGAGCCATACCCCAGCCCCTCACTGAGGGATTCTAGGCAGGGGCTCTACCACTGAGTCACACCCCAGCCCTCACTGGGGGATTCTAGGCAGGGGCTCTACCACTGACCACACCCACCCCTCCACTGGGGGATTCTAGGCAGGGGCTCTACCACTGAGCCACCCCCAGCCCCCTCACTGGGGGATTCTAGGCAGGGGGCTCCCACCCACTGAGCACACCCCAGCCCTCACTGGGGGATTCTAGGCAGGGGCTCTACCACTGAGCCACACCCCAGCCCCTCACTGGGGGATTCTAGGCAGGGGCTCTACCACTGAGTCATACCCCAGCCCCTCACTGGGGGACTCTAGGCAGGGGCTCTACCACTGAGCCACGCCCCCAGCTTTTTCCTTTTTGAGACAAGCTGCAATAAGTGATCCAGGAAGTTCTTGAACTTTGGAGAGAGGTGAAAGGTCAGGTGAAAAGTGCCACCTGGAGCCACAGTCATTTTCTTCTTCACAGCCATTAAAATTGTGTGTGTGTGTGGTGTGTGTGTGTGCTACAAGTTTTTA
This sequence comes from Onychomys torridus, assembly GCF_903995425.1. Taxonomy (NCBI): domain Eukaryota; kingdom Metazoa; phylum Chordata; class Mammalia; order Rodentia; family Cricetidae; genus Onychomys; species Onychomys torridus. Next base: position 10,655,658 of record NC_050443.1, read on the forward strand.
TTCTATAGTTCGGGATGTCCTAAAGCTCACAATCCCCTTGCCTCCTTTTAATTTTTGGTTGTTTCTCAAGACAAGGTTTCTCTGTGTAGCCCTGGCTGTCCTGGAACTCACTCTGTAGCCCAGGCTGGCCTCGAACTCACAGAGATCCACCTGCCTCTGCCTCCCGAGTGCTGGGATTAAAGGTGTGCACCACCACTGCCCGGCCTAAATTTTAATTACGTGTATCTGTGTGTGTTGGAGTCTGAGTTTGTACAGGTGCCCATGGAGGCATTGGATCCCCTGGAGTTGAACAGTAAGTAGGTGGTTGTGCCCCTGGTGTGGGTGCTGGACCTGAACTTAGGTCCTCTACTAGAGCAGCACATTCTCTTAACTGCTGAGCTCTCCCTCCCTTTTAAAGACACATAGTGTATGATTGATTGTGTGTACATGGAACACATGTGTCATGGAACACATGTGGAGGTCAGAGGACAACTCCTACAGGTTGTTTCTCTCCCACCACAATGTGGGGCCTAGAGATTGGATTCAGGGCATTAGATTTGGTAGCAAGCACATTTACCTGTTGGGGGTGCAGAGCAGTGGTAGAGCCCTGCATAGAGTCCCCCAGTGAGGGGCTGGGGTGTGGCTCAGTGGTAGAGCCCCTGCCTAGAGTCCCCCAGTGAGGGGCTGGGGTGTGGCTCAGTGGTAGAGCCCCTGCCTAGAATCCCCCAGTGAGGGGCTGGGGTGTGGCTCAGTGGTAGAGCCCCTGCCTAGAGTCCCCCAGTGAGGGGCTGGGGTGTGGCTCAGTGGTAGAGCCCTGCCTAGAATCCCCCAGTGAGGGCTGGGGTGTGGCTCAGTGGTAGAGCCCCTGCCTAGAATCCCCCAGTGAGGGGCTGGGGTGTGGTTCAGTGGTAGAGCCACTGCCTAGAGTCCCCCAGTGAGGGGCTGGGGTGTGGCTCAGTGGTAGAGCCCCTGCCTAGAATCCCCCAGTGAGGGGCTTGGGTGTGGCTCAGTGGTAGAGCACTTTGCATAGTGTGTATGCCTTAGTTCCATCCTCAGCACTGAAGTTAGATAAAGGATAGACATAGATATAAGACCTAGCTGCACTCTACTAGGTCCCCATTAAAAGTGGGGTGTGAGCTGGGCATGGTAGTGCACACCTTTAATCTCAGCACTCAGAGGCAGAGGCAGGTGGATCTCTGTGAGTTTGAGGCCAGCCTGGTCTACAACATGAGTTCCAGGACATCCAGGGCTGTTACACAGAGGAACCTTGTCTCAAAAAAAAAAAAAAAAAAAAAAAAAAAAAAAAGTTGGGTATGGCAATTCTCCATGAGGAGTCCATGCCTACATTCAGATATGGCTTACTTTTGTCTTCTTTAAAAAGCCCAGAAGGAGCCAGGTAGTGGTGGTGCAATCCTTTAATCCCAGCACTTGGGAACAGAGGCAGGCAGATCTCTGAGTTCAAGGCCAGCCTGGTCTACAAAGTGAGTTTCAGAACAACCAGGTCTGTTATATAGAGAAACTTTGCCTTGAAAAAAAAAAAAGAAAAAAGAAAAAAAGAAAGAAAGACAAACCCAGAAGGCCACACTCATACTCTTGCGTGTATCTTTCTTTCTCCTGAGTGTCTCTCTCTTAGCCCTCATGTTTAAGTTACATTAACATACCTTCATTAAATCCTAACTCTGCTTCATGAAAGACCCAGTAATTTGGTTCTGTAGAAGTTGGTCCTTGTTCTTTTTTTTTTTTTTTTAAAGATTTATTTATTTATTTGTTTATTTAATTACATATACAATGTTCTGCCTTCATGTATACCTGCAGGCCAGAAGAGGGCGCCAGATCTCATTACAGTTGGCTGTGAGCCACCATGTGGTTGCAGGGAATTGAACTCAGGACCTCTGGAAGAATAGTCAGTGCTCTTAACCTCTGAGCCATCTCTCCAGTTGGGTCCTTGTTCTATGGTTGTACAGGTATCACGGGTGCTGGGTACCCAAACCCTAGCCCTACAGTCTTGCACCCAGTTTAGTGAAGGCAGTAGCCTCGTGTTGATTTTGTTTTTTTGGGTCCCTCCCTCTCCTCCCTCCCGAGATAGGGTTTCCCTGTGTAGCCCTGGCTGCTCTGGAGCTCACTCTGTAGCCCAGGCTGGCCTTGAACTCACAGAGATCCGCCTGCCTCTGCCTCCTGAGTGCTGGGATTCAAGGCATGTTTATACATGCCCAGCAGCCTCATGGGTTTTGTCTGGCCAGGCACACAGTAGGTGATCATTTAACGTTTGTAAAAAAGAAAATACACGGAAACCTTAGAGCTACAGATTCCGTCTCAGAATCCCATGAAGGACCCTGTGCTGTTAAGACATCCTACAGATGTGGGAAACTGAGGCCCAGAGAGGAGTAAATCACCTAAAGAAAGTAAACAAATGAACAACAGGCTGGGGGGGGGGGGCGCCGGGAGGATGGGGAAGCCCTGGGCTCCATCTCTAGCAATGCATAAACTGGGCTCAATGGCACACATCTCTACCCCTAGCTCTGGGGAGACAGAGGCAGGAGAATTGGTAGGAATTCAAGGTCATCCTTGGCTATCTAAGGACCTTCAAGCAAGCCTGAGCTATTTGAGACCCTCTTCCCAAAACAACATAGGCATCCCCACAAAGGGAGTGAACACCGCCTCCAATCCCAGCAGCCCCCACCCCCTCAGGCCCCCGGGACTCACTCTGGGCTGACAGCAGGGGTAGCCGAACAGGTGCACTTTGCCGAAGTCATCAGCAGAAGCCAGCAGCTTCCCATCATGAGAGCGGGCCACAGCATTGATGTCTGTGCCATCTGCCCCCTCGGGCCAGATCCCTGTAGACAGGACAAAGAAGTGATGAAATCTGATTCACTGCTGGGCATGGCGGCACAGGCCTGTAAACTCAGCTACTGGAAACACAAAGAA